>NW_027526225.1:46063646-46098909 GCF_048455015.1 Haemaphysalis longicornis | reverse complement strand
GTTAATTCTAGAGTTCTAGAGTTAAACTGGGCCAAAAGGACATCGCTTTGAATCAAAATTGATTCTAGTTATACATATGTGATTTCATTTACTAGAGAGAAAGGGCAATAAGGGTTCTGTGCATCCTTTTTTTTTTCTTTTTTCTTTTTTGCATCCATGAAAAGAGTACGAAGTTACGTCCTTGCAACTGAGTGATATAAAATGAAAACAAGTTAAAAATTATACCAAACGTACATTTTGAAAACGAAGTTTTACTCGTAAATAATTGTCTCTGTGAATGCAGCATGCACAAACTGCATCTGAGAGTACAAACGCTTGCATTTCAAAGGCTTCTGAGAACCTCAAAGGTCGGTGAGTAGCGGTGCTTCTTTGACTCAAATGGCATTTCAACCCAATGCCTTTGACGAAACGTCGTGTAGCAGCCAAATGAAATTCGATTCAAAGGCCCTTGAAACGCTCATGTAGAAGGGGTATAGGCGACGAAAAGAATGGCGATTAATCACACAGGTGAGATATTCAGCATGCGTAAACCATCAGGCGATGCAAACTCAAGTGAAAACCCAGAGGAAGCACGACAGTGAGGATGAGAATGGCAGGTACTCACACTGGTGAAACCTCTAGCATTTACACATTGACTGATGGAAATAACGGTGATTTAATCACACCAGTGAAATCTCCAACGCGTGCAAACCACCAGGTGATCATGAAAATGATGACTAATCTTTGGCAAAAAATAAGCTTGCCAAATCTAGGCAAAAAAAACCTGCATGTACAAGATTTCGATGCACGTTAAGAGACCCTGGGTTGTTTAGAAATAAACCCATAGCCCTCCCACCATGGCCTGGCCGCTGTTATTTCCTGCACTTATTCGTGTGACTTAAGTGGTGCACCTTGCGGTACTGGCCAGCCAAAATGTTTCCGTTTCTTTGCCTACATTTCTCTCTGCAGTGGTAACTTTCCCTGCCTGGGCTATAATGGTCACGTCTGCTGCTGGGGACATCGAAAACCCACACGAATGGCAGATTTGGCACAGTTTTGCTTAAAAATTAGATTCCAGGGCATGGGCAGCAGCTATTGGTATCCAATTAGGCAAACAAACTTTTTTTTTTTTGCTTCCCAGAAGACAACAGGTAAAAAGGAACGTCTCTTTTTCATCAGCAATGTAGCTGAGCTGCACAACAGCTTTCATGTCACGAAAAGTATTTAGCTGCTCAAACTGTGCTTGTCAACCTTATCTGCTAGCACTATTTTAAACTGTGTGCCTGTAAACCGCGTTCATACTCTGCCACATCTGTTGAGTTTATAAAGTGCAACCTAAACTGCTTGGGGTTGGCGGTACCAGAACCATTATAACTCCCGCACACCTTTAGCGTCCATCGAGGACGGCACAGCCCTAGCTTTAGAATGACAGCCAACCAGGGCTGGAAGCTAGCAGGTATTCATCACAACCGCATGGGTTCTAGCCAGGCATAGCTTAGGTGCATAAAACTCAGATGGGCATTGCTCCACCATTAGAGTGAAGGGTTAGCTTGTAGCCCACTTTTTATGTTTGACAACCCCCCACTTTTCTATTACACATAGAACACCATTGTAGTAACTCCGTATATGGTAAACCCTCTCTAGTAACATCGCCAGTCGTGACAGAGTTCCGCAACCCCTCCCACACAAAAAAGTGTAATTTAGGAAACAATGATAGAAGACAAACCCGAAGTAGTAAACCCCAACACCATAGGTCATGCACTTGGGGCCAACGCTATTAATGGCCAGTGTCCACAATGTACAGGGGAAAATATTGTACTGCAGCTGTTGACACTACCTCGCTTTTAATTTCACCCTTGCAGCATTCGCGCCTTCAATGGCAGTCGGTGCAACGTTGTGAAGCGTAAGGTGCAGTTTTTGTCGACACTAAGGACGTTATCAAAAAATTATCCCGCGGCAGGTTCTGAAGAAATATGGAAGCAGAAACCCCGCAATTGAGGAATGAACTCGTGCTAATTCAAGGATTCCCTAGCCTAGAAAATGGCACAAGCTGCACGTGCTGGCAAAAGGCAGTGCCAATCAAAAGCCTACAAAGTCTTGTTAGGAGATACAGGGCATACCTGCGGAGTAACTGTTGCCTCGTACCTCACACTCACGGTCTATCAAGCAAACGACGTGAAATTTACACTGTGTGCATCTGCCCCCCCACCATTCCAACAAACTCGTCCCAATTGATGACTTCAATTGATGACTTTAATCTTCCATGACTCTGGCCCGAATTTGGAGTTCCAATCTGGTCCGGCCTGAATCTGGTTACTAAGCCTAATATTATGAGGAATGCCTGCACCAATTTGGTCTTTGCTAACTGGAAAGACTATCTAAAAGACATTGTAAACGTAATCTAGTCGAGCAACCACCTCTCAGGCAACATAAAAGCCCTGGATCTATTTAGAAGCACATTATTACAACCTTGTAATAATGTTGCCGATGGGTAGAATCATGGGTGATTAGGTGGCATAATCAGCAATAGGTGACACTAGTAACCACAGCACTAAACGTGATGGTCTCCGATTCTTTTTCGTTTTTGTTTTACACCTGAATGGCTGTAAATGCAGATGCACATACAAAGGTTTTCACCCTAGCGCTGCACGCACGCCCGTCATCATAATAACGGTGTTTTTGTTGCCGACCCGCAAGCCACCAAGAGCGTTCTTGCAGACTGCAAATGACATCGAACTAGAGAACGGCGGTGAAAAGACGTTCACAAGTGAAACGTGGTGCATGACTGCATCACAGAGTGAAGTGGAAAGTGCCAGGTGTTGGAAACTCCAGTGCAGCCCTAGTGCAGCATCAGTACCTGCTCCCCACCGTGCTCCTCGCGGACTGAATAGGTCCAAGACGTTTGGTAATTTAATATACAGCATAGGAAATGCAAAACCATTCTCCCCATTATCGAGTCATTTAAAAGAGAATAATCCCAATTGGCATAGGGTGATGCTGGTCACTGTTTATCACAGGGTATGGTGTATGATTGCCTCCGAGGCAAGCTCTGTTATGTACAGCCTCTGTAAAAATTTTATATGCCAGGCCAAATGTTTCACGGCCACAAAGAATTCAAAGAAAAAAAATGTTCAAGTGCGATCGATTTTTCTTACAACAGTAAGAAATAAAGGTGCTTATGCCAACTTTCTCGCATAAAATATTGCAGTCTCACTCAAGAGGTAAGCTAGTATTTTGAGTTCTTTGTGGCCTTACAGCTGTTTGACATGGCCTAAAAACTTTTGACCCACACTGCACATGTGCAAGTATGTCACAACGTTCCATCACCATCATGATCCTGAAATCCCCCATCATATCTTTTGCATGCACAGCTTTCGCGGGCCCGAAACAGCAGACTGCGCACTTATGTCTTGTCTACTGTTTCCTAAGCCACAGGTACTTATTTCAAAGAGAAGCTTTAGCAATCTCACTGGCGCGTCTCCAATGCAAGAACACCCACCGGGAAAGTCAACTTTCTCTGACGATGATGATGAATGATAGTGGGTGAAGTGAAAAAAAAAAAAAAAAACTTGCAGTGGCCGAACCTGGGTTCCTTGCGTTGTAATATGAAGTTGGCGTCTATCCGATTGCTCCATTTTGACATGGTCGGAGCGGTTTGGAGAACTCAGACGACGACCAAACAAGCTGTACCGAGAAAGCTTAGCGTTCAACCATCATAGACGGAGGGGTGCGTAATTTTCTTTTTTAGATGGCATGCAGAGCAGACACAGTAAATAAACTGCGAAACCAGGCTTACTCCCATGGGAAGGATAACACAAGCAAAAAGATGCCATCCCACCCAGCAAAAGTGGACCACCACACATGCTGAGGGGGGAGGGTATGAAATATTCCTCGTGGTCTCCGCGGGCTCGTCGCCTGCACTCAGCTTCTCTGGCAGCAAATGCTGGGTCCTGACGCACGCGCTCGGCGCCTTGGGCGAAACAACTGCTGGGTCCTGCCTTGCCTGACGCCTGCGCTAGCCCTTGAATGACGTCAGCCCCTCTCCCGTTTAGAGAAGAGCTGCAAACCTAATCTTCACCAGAACACATGGGAAGGGGGGTTCCCACTGTTCACTGGCACCTTATCATCCATCATGCGGTTTCGACGCTTGTTTTGTGGTTTTTTTCTTTACACGAAGACTGAGCTCCATGCTGCACGCCTGATTATCCTGACGCATGCGCTGGATGTCTCAAACGAGAACTGCTGGGTCGCACCTCGGTTTTTTGTTCAGAACACGAAATTTTCTAACCAACGAGAGGCTAACACCTTCGCTGTAAAAACAGGGTTGGCAAATTTCAGTTTTGCGTAAACAGTTCTAAAGGAGAAGAGAGGAATGGTTTTCAAAACGCCCTTTTTTCATGACGCATAGGATTTTTATGGTCCGTTTCTCTCTTAAAGTTCAGTGTTTCTTTTGCGCGACTAATGATTTCAAGCTGCACTTCAATTTCCATCACCTGTCCAGCCCCATTCGCTTAACGAGCATGGCACCAATGGCAAGAAGCAAGGCATTTCTTAAATGTCCCTTTAACAACACTTTTTTTTTTCTTCTTGTTTAAGGGGGGAGAAGACACTGATCTTGAAACAACTTTTTTTAATTTTCATGTAAACTTCCTGAAACTTGCCTGTCTTGCTGCTTTTTTCCCACTGATTTCAAATATGCCGTTATTTTTCAGTTGGTCAGTTAATTCCCGGGATAATTACAGATAATTAGCCATTTTTTGGTCAAGCAATAGACAATACAGTGCTGGTCATAAAACTTTAATCTTTATATTTGCTAATACTGTGAACCCTCGTGAATGCAATAATAGAAGCAGATTTTGATGCATCGCTTCGAACTAATTTTACAGCTCATTAAGCTTTGGTGGTACCAGTGGCAAGGACTCATTTTGAATGCTCATTTCAAACACCGAAGTTTAATGAGCCGTAGAATTAGTTCCAAACGATGCATCAAAACACTGCTTCGATTACTGCATTCACCAGAGTTCATAGTATGCTTTGTCTATTGTTTGACTGAAAATGGCTGATTATCTCCAATTACCTTGGGGACTAATTGACCAACTGAAAAAATAATGACATATTTGAAATCAGCAGGAAAAAAGCAGCAAGACTGACAAATTTCCCAAAGTTTACTTAAAAATTAAACGAAGTTGTTTTAAGACCAGCGTACCCCCTTAAGGGAATCCTGAAATGATTATTTGCTTTTTCCACAAAAGTAGCTTAACATTTTGGGCCTGAAGTTTGCAGTCACAGAAAGTACTTAGAAAGAAAAAAAGAATGGAGTAACAGATTCCCTCTCCCTGCTCACCCCAAAAGTGAAGGCAAAGTTGATATGGAAGAAAATACGCTATCACGTTTGGTCTTAGAAGCAATTAAAACACACGCATTTCCCCATTCTTCGTTTGAGACTTTCTTAAATCAAAAATACTTTGCACCGCCCTGCCACGGGATTCCCTAGAGTTCAGTTTCACTCCCTTCTCTCAAATGCACCTCACACATGCCCGTTCCCTCAGCAAAGCAGTAAGGCAAGTTCATGCTTTCGACTGAGCATGCCAAGACAGCAAGGAGTGACAGCGAGCGAAGCCTACTTAAAACAACCAGTTGCCACTTTTCCCCGTTTAGCTTGGGCAACAGGCTGAATAAGCGTCACACCATAAAATAATAATATTACTAGCAAACAGGTTTTTACACGACAGAAAAAATTACACCATCTTCCTGTAGGGGAACCCCGAGTAGTATGCGAAGCAGCCATGGGGTCAACTGAAGTTCCCATTAGTTTTCAGTTCGTCGTTTCCGTTGGCGTTCAGCTTCGCGTGCCTTCGTTGTATCAGTAGCTTCTTGACATAGTTTGAATAAGTGAAGGACATAAGGCGCGTTCGTAGCACATGCTCCCGTCTCGGTTTGTAGCGCAGTGGGAAGAGCGCCACGTACTTCCCGTTGCGGCCAGAGAGTCGTGGGATCGAAACCGGGCGCCGCCTGACTATTTCTTTTTATAGTGGACTGCGCTGACGTCAGCCCAGACGCTGACGGGGCTGAAGAGACGCGCATGCGCAGTGGAGTGCGGATGGCGGACAAGAGAGGAAGGGACACAGCCTGAGCACTAGATGCTTCGCATCTAAAACTTAAAAAAAAGAAGAGGCCATTGTTAGATATATTATGTGTGGGGTAGTCATGTGGTACTACGAAATAAAACTGCCTCCCGGGCAAGTACTTACATGTTGTCAGGTTCGGCAGGTTAACCTGAAGGACAATCTAGATTACCTGATGATGATGAACTACCTAATTGGCCAAAAATGTATGAGGAGAAGCTGTGTGCCCCAAATTCTTGCTTGCGAAACATTATTACCCGGCACACAAGAGAACATGACGAATAAAAAACACCAGACAAGCACTTCTGTTTTCTCATGCACTAAGTAATAATGTTTCCCAACCAGCCCAGACTGATGCTCTGATTTGCTTTCTAGCTTGTTCACTTGCTAGCAAGCTAGCTCATTTGGGAGATCTGTTTCCCCGTTTTACGCTATCAAACGTGGGGACTGCGCAACTGCCACTTTTGCAATTCCCCAACTGGCTGCCCCCCCAATGCACCACCCCCTTCCCCAACTAGTGTGATTCCCCCTGGAGAAAAGTCCCGCAGACATCCTCCACATGTCCTGTGCATCATCCTTCATTTCAAAAACTTCGATTAGGTGTTCCAGGAGGAGAAATTCTTCGGGGCACATAGGTCTGCTTTCCTTTGCCAGAACATTGTATTTGCATCTCTCTTTCTCTGATCTTGTTTCTTTGTCTTCTGCCGTAAAATACTCCGGCCAGCCTCTTTCCTGCTACACCATTTCTGCAACCTTGTTCTGCTTTCGTTTCATCTTAGGGCGCAAATTACGTCAGCCAGCAGACTGGCAAACGTCACAGCTTCCCTAGAAACAGGGTTCTGACCGGCTGAATAGCACCTGTTCGACCAATGTTTAGATGCCGCGAGCCACACAATATTTTACATCATCTACACTTCAAGTTCATAGTTTTGTGAATATTGCAAAGCGGCCGGTTACACTAGCCCTTCAAAGGTCCCGATTCCTTGCCAATCCCCCCCAAGTGTGAAAGTTCCACAAAGAAAGAAACTACTACTACTTTTGTTCCACCACTGGCAATGTGCTGCGATTGCACCATGGTAGCACATTGGGCTGCTACTATGAAGACCTAGGTTCAAATCCCACCGGGCCACACATCTTTTATTTACTCTTTGCAGTGGCAGCCATTTTATTGACCAGACAACAACGACAGTTCTTTGCGGAATGGAGCACTTGACTGATTGACTGACTGATTGATTGACTGACTGACTGACTGACTGATTGATTGATTGATTGATTGATTGATTATTGGTTGGTTGGTTGGTTGGTTGATTGGTTGGTTGGTTGATTGGTTGATTATGATGTTTAATGTTCCGGCACTACACAGGCAATGAAGTATGCCATAGTGGAGGGCTCCGGATTATTTTGACCCTCCGGGGATCGTTCACATGCGCCGAAATCTTGAGCGCACGAGTTTTTTCGCTTTTCGCCTCCATCACAAAAGTGGCTGTCGCGACTGGGAAACAAAACCCGTGTCCTTCGGCTCAGCAGCACAACGCCATAGCCACTGTGCCACCAAGCGGGTACGGGGCACTCGGCTTTCGGCCTAAAGGGGGGCCATGCAGACAAAACACAAGTTTGGTTCACTCGAAAGATTACCTCGTTAGAATCATACTGACACCCCTTTTAACACAGACTTCGCTCAAATAAACTATTTAATTGGGGAAAAAAAAAAGAGAATGGCCATGCGGCCCACAAGCTCATTTCCCGCATTAGAATCTGACGTAATATGCACAGCTGTGCGATTGGCTTAAGCCAGCAAAAGCAAACACAAGTTGGGCAGGGCTTATGAGCTTTCAGAACACGATAAAGATCCCCAGGTGGTAAAAACTAATCCGGAGCCCTCCACAACGGCGCGCCTCATCGCCTGTGTTGCGTCAGTGCGTTAAACCCTACAATCAATCAGTGAGCTTTCAGAACGAGCTTTTTTCGCTTAGATGTAATGCATATTCATTTTATAGCGGTAACAGTGGTGGGGTAGACTGTGCAAGTTAAGAAAACATAGTAAGAAAACATAGGACGCGCATAGTACTGCGTGCATTGTGCTTGCTTTAGCTGCTCTTTAGCTGTCTGGCGCTTTGGGGTTGTCTCACACGACACTGGCCGATTGGCGTAAGCAACATTGCCTTACGTGACCCTGTTTTTCGAGCATACCCAATGTTTCACGAGACTATTACTTACAACCGCAACAAAAATAAGCCAGGTGCAAATACAGTCAGAAACAAAGCGGGTGTGGGCAGCGATCCCAAATGGTATGGTGGCGCCATCTAGGAGGACTGACAGTAACCAAGGCATACCGGAGCACTAGCGTTCGCTTGAAGACCTGTCCTTGTTGCATCATTTTGTAGACGTCACGAAGCACACGATTTAGTGGGAGAATAGAATTTTAAAAGTAAATTGATCAAATTAGAAGTGAATAAACCATTGTTTGCTGCTGGAAAAGCACTGGGCGCACTACAAAACACCAAATCTTTCGAGCAAAGCAAACTTGTATTTTGTATGCATGGACCCTTGAAACAAAGCAAGACAGTAAGTGGTGGCATGTGTCATGGTGTGTATATTGGCTGCCAAAAGAACCTGAACAAGTTAGCTCTCCATAAATCTTGCAGGCTGAGAGAGAGCCAAACAACTTGAAGCTAAAACTACCCCATTCCTTGAAGATGTTCCTCCGTTCCTTTACTGTTCAAAAAACCCTCCGATGATAATGCCTGACAAGGCTGTGGTTATCACCACTAAGCTTCGATAGCAGTAACAAATAATATGAGCAATGTCTTGAAAGTCTAGCTATCCCGTCCCCAAGGCAATTTGTGTGCACCCTTGGAGACATCACGCGAGCCAGCATGTTGTCATAAGGAATGTAAAAACTGGTTCGCAAACTCAGTCCCTCCATCGACATGCAGCTTCCAAGCAAATCAATGTTTTCCTTTCCTTTAAACGGGCTTACAACCACCGCCACAAACTTCCCGGTGGCCATTTCGGCTCTCCACCCTTGTATAACCAAAGCTTCCCTACAAGCCATGTACACTGCAAGAATGAACATGCTTCTCGGGTGCCAAAAGGGTCTTGACAAAATACGACTTCGTTCAGTTTGAAGGAACTAGCTCATGGCCACCCACTCTACTCCATTCCAGCCATGAAAGATGATTTCCAACCAAAAAAAAGCAAGAAAAATTGAAGAACTTCAAAATTTCTATTGATTGATTGCAGGGTTTAACGCGCCGACGCAACGCAGGCAATGAGGCGTGTTGTAGTGGAGGGCTCCGGATTAATTTTGACCACCTGGGGATCTTTACGTGCGTCGAAATCTCGAACACACGGGCGTTATTGCTTTTCGCCTCCATCAGAAAAGCGGCCGCCACGGCCGGGAACCGAACCTGCATCCCTGCGCTCAGCAGCACAATGCCTTAGCCACTGAGCCACCGCAGCGGGTAGAACTTCAAATTTCGCACTAAGGTGACGCAATATGGGCAATAGTAACGTAGTATGGGCCACCACTAAAAGCACGGTTATCGGTGCGTTAGCCGCACATTAGCATTCAAGAGATATGATCAGATGGAACCAGAGGCTCCTCTGCAATCGCCCAGTCCTGTTTCTTGGCGGCGGCTTAAACCGGTGACCACCAATCACACAAACGAGAGTCGGTGACGTCATAGAAAAGTCGCTGGAAAGTGGCTGGGGTTGGTGTTTTCCTCGATATCTTGATTATATGTCCAAAGTTTGCAATAAAACTGGTGTCACTGTTCTCTGGATAAAGCAGCCTTTCTGATCAACAAACACTGACATGTATTTTGTCTTCGCAGCATCCTCTTAAATACTAGACCAAGCTAACCTATAAACGAAGCCAAAGGGTGGCCATCTTGTAACTCTCTCCATGGACATCTAGGGGCCTCAGCCAACCCAGCTTGTGCACAAATTATTCCACAGCTTAAAGGGACACTAGCGCTGCACGAGCACAGCTTTGTCTGCTCCGTCAGCTTTTGTTTGATCGAAGCTGATATTCTGTTTGTTTAGAAATACATAACCAAGGCTGCTGTTGCCTCTCCACCCCTCCCCTTTATTTTTTTTTTTTTTTTTTGTTATACAAAACAGACCAAGACCCACCCAGGGCCAGGCTAACATCAAGCCGCAAGCTACCGCCACCTAGGGGAGAAGCAGAATGCGCGAACAGCAAACTGACGGCCTGCTCTCTTCCCTTGTCATTTCCACTTGTAACTACTATTACAAACCCTAGCAATTTTAGCCAGTCTGCCGTCCCTAATGGCAGACTGCTGAGGCAGTGATGAAAACGCGCAGAAAATAGCACACCAGTCGACCACAACAGTATCTCAATGCACACAAAATGTTTCCCAGTGACATTTTTCTAAGAACTAAATTGCTGTACCATGGCCTCCTGCATCCATAAAACCTATAAACCCATTAAAAGCCATGGCTGTAACTATAAAATACAATTGCCTTATTTTTCTTGTTACTTTTCCTGCCTAAATAAGTGTTTCAAGGAATTTAAAAATTAAAAGTTAGTGTCATCTGCTTGCGCGCTGCTAGGTCTCTCGTGATTTTGGACTGCCCGGAACAGCCCCAGAGCAGCTCCATATTTTATGTGCCCGTAGAATTTCTATTGCGACAGCCGTTTTGGACTGACCCAGAACCACTCTCAGAACTGCTCAGGGCAGACGAATAAAAGAGGCCAGCTGCTCGCTGCACTCGTCTGCATGCTGGAGCGTGCAGACGATCAGAGCAGTGCCTGGTACTGTAAGAAGCACATAATTAGGCAAGAAAAAGCTATCGAAACAACAATTTACTTCTTCGAAAAAAACTGAGTAGAAAACCAGGTAGACACTTAGAGGGCACTGCAGTCGACCAGCGTGGTGTTGCCCAATGGTTTTCATTGCAAAAGGTACCCTTCTGAGTGCCTCGGACGGCAGGCCAGCCAAATTTCTAGGTACCGTTTTAAAAACAAAACATAAGAGTACAGTTTGCATGCACGTAGGCCACACATACAAAACTAAAACGTTCAGCCAAACCCAAAACAGTGACCGTCGTGTGAGGTGGTGAATCCGTAGTAATGCTTATTTAACAAACCCTCAAATGCGTGTCCAATCAAAGACACGTCTCATATTAAAGCTGCCAGATAAATTTCTCTTCCGTACGTACACACAGTCTAGCGTTACTGCTATTTTCACAAAAAACACCAGAACGAACTCAAAGAATCACCCAAAATTGTGCTATGTGCCCAGCAACACAGCCTTTTCACGGTTTTGGCAGTTTCTACTTCACCAAACAGCTGTCGCTCCAATGAGTAGTATGTCTGCGCTCTCGTGGCTACAACCTACCGAAACCTGTTTTCACACTCTGATGCCTTTAAAGGAGCCATGAAGACAAAATTCAAGTTGGGTTTATTAGAAAGACTGCTTAGTCCCGATAACAATGATACTAATATCATCGCAATCTTCGAACAAATAACGGAGATGTTAAAGAAAACGTGTGAAGCAGTCGCGACCCCCTAGCCAATTTCCCGCAACTTTTCTACGACGTCACGGAACCTAGTTTGTGCGATTGGCGGCCGCCTAACTGACCTGTCGTGACGACACATGACTGGACGTCTGTAATGGGGCCTCTGGGGCCATTTGAACGCATCACTTGAATGCCAACGCGCAGTTAACGCACTGAGAATTATGTCTTATTGTTGGCCCGTATGACGTCATTCTTGCTCATAACACGTCAACATGGCGCAAAATTTGAAGGTTTTTAAATACTTCTTGCTTTTTTTTTCGTTAAAAAAACATCTTCTGTGGCTCTAATGGAGCTGAGTGAGATACTGAATCCTAGTTGTTTCAAATTAAACGAAGATGTATTTTCTCTTCAAGGCTAATTAAAGTTTTTCGCAATAGAAGGTGTCACCCTTCCAGCTGCCTGAGTAAACATAGGGGAAGGGTAGAGGTGGGTTTGTGCCATTGTTTTTTTCATTTTTATTGCTCACCAAAAGGAAGTAGGCGGAGAGAGGATGGAGGGTGACATGCATTCCACAATGGCACACAACGGTGCTCGGAAAACTTCACGCGCATTGTGCGCTGCCAAACGAGCGAGACATCGCCGATGACAGGCTAAGCTCGGCTAATACCCCGGCTACACTAGGGCCCGAATGTCATTTGAACCAAATGTCATTTGACTCAAACGGGGTGCTTCAAATGCCATTCAGAAACCGCCGTGCTACACTACAATTTCGATGGCATTTGAAAGCTTTCACAATTGCTCGCCGCGCTGTAGTGGCGCTGTTGTCGCCCCGTTCCGTTTTCGTACAATAATACGACAATCAATTTTAGGAGCAGTCTAAGGCAGTAAAATGATATCAAATTAGAATAGGCACCAGTTTTGACTCTAATGTGGTGGCTGTTTGCATAGTATTATTTTTTTCGCAACTGACCCACTGGCTTCGAGACTATGAAGATTAAATTAGTTGATTTCATATTTTAAGTAAATGAACAGTGAACGAAGTTCCACAAACAAAAATATTTTGTTTGTTTTACGTACGAAAGTATTATATTTTTATTGCCAATTGAAGACGCTGCGTGCGAGAGTGCTAGAAATGGCATTTGAAATCCCAAATGTCTCACTTGGTGCTCATTTGGCTGGAATGTCATTTGAGCCAAATGGCATTTCAAAACCTTGTGTAGCAGCACAACTTGGCATTTGAGTCAAATGACATTTGGTTCAAATGAAATTCAGACGCTAGTGTAGCAGGGGTGTAGCATAATTCTTCTGATTATGAAACTCGTGTATCCTTGTTTTTTCAAAGCAGGCAAGTGGGATCGAACTCGAAACAATGAAGCGATAAAAAAAATGACATTCCGTGCATGACCTGGTTCAAACATGGTTCAAATCCCATGATTTCAGAATAGGCATTACAAGCCTCAACCTCCCAATAAATAACAATAAACCTGCCAACTGCATATTCCTGCATCTTGAAAATATGCACGGAAAAAAACGTTGACAAAGAAGGAAATACACAGGACGACGCGCTTCCTTCTTTGTCAAATTTTTTTTCCGTGCCTGTTTTCAAGATGCATCAACACCAACTCGCCCAACTCTCGATCCTGTTAATATTTAATAATAATAATACTATTAATAATTACTTAATAATGAAAGGTTGTGCAATCTATATGTATTGTCTAGAGCTGTAAAATTACCAGCCCTGTTGCAAGCAAGCACTTGCTCCGCACACTCTAAGCTCCTTGTTGCATCAAACTTTTACGGCTAGGCTTCCATACATTTTTCAGTGTTGTCATGTGAATACCCCAAAGGCTACAGGTGTCTTTGAAGCACAACACGTCCTATCACGCACATTTTAACTCGGCAGCAGCGAAAGGTAACAAGCTGAAGCAAAACGCGTGGGCGACAGATCGAAGCCAGTCGAAAAAAAGCAACGCGCAAGCGAATTACGAAGCAAATCGTGCCAAGCAGCTGAAGGACAAAGCCCTTCGGAAGGAGAGTCCATTAAGGTTTGGTGGTGTCCACACAATTTCACTCCCCTCAACTAATCGCAACTTGTAAACCACAGCGTAGCTTAACTGCAACTAGAAAGAAACAAAGCCTACCTTGGCTGGACAGTTTTAGTTGCTCTGGGAAGGAACAAATGCGAAAGGAAACAAGCAGCATCCCAATTCTTAGGAGGCAGATCAGAGACCATCTAAAGCACAAGGCAAAAGTGGATTGCGAAGCAAGCCACGTCAGGGAGCAAGGGTACGGAGCCCTTCAAGAATGCGAATGGGAAGCAAAGTGTCTTGGGCATTGAACTGGACATTAATATTAAACGACCAGATTTAGGGGAAATCCCAGAGGTGGAGTAAGTTCCTTGCGAAGAAAAGTTTGAAATCCACCTTAGTGCAGCCGTACAGCTACAAAGGAAAGCTATACAGCTTTCTCAGAAACTTCGCAGTTGAAGAAAACTTCGTCCCGGTCCAGGATTCGAACCCGGGACCACCGCTTAACCGGAGCAGTCGCTCTACCAATTGAGCTAACCGGGAGGCTAGTCGTTTGTAGCGCGAGAGCAAATTGATCAGCAACTTATATGAACAGAAAGCTGTTTGATGGCTTGAATTAGGAAAGAGTCGAACTTTCCCAGCAGTGGTCTGCGCAAGTGCACGCTGCCGATCCGCAATTTTGAGGGATGGATCGACACACACACGCACGCACACCTCGATGCGGTTTTTGTTTGACATCCACCTCAATGCAGCCATACGGTTACAAAGGAACGCTTACTTACTCCACCTTGGGGATTTCCCCTATATCTGGTCATTTAACACCTGTCCATCACTTCGAGTTGTTGATCAATTTGCTCTCGCGCTACACACAACTAGCCACCTGGTAGAGTTGGTAGAGCGACATTAATATTGTTCTGCGGGAACCCCCTGACTGTCATTACCCAAGGTGTTACTTTATAGGGACCACGAGGACAACAAGCAGCTACACTTCACTCAAAAATTTGAGCAGCTCATGCCGAATTATTAACATCTTTTTTAATTTTACTTGACAGGAAATGTAGCTGCCATCACTCACAAATTGGTATTTGAATCGGTGGATTTTGGATTATTGCTTACTACACCATAGTATGACGTGGACTTGAGGGGAGCAGCCAAAAATGGAAAAACACAAGGCAGTTCCTCAGGACCTGAATAAAGTTCTTTGTATGTCTGTCTGACAAGTTTGGAATCACTTACCAAGCCTTTCTGATTCTTAATGTGATTAATGGCCAAGCGAGCGATTGACCGTGCAATTGAGCCAGCGAGAACGGCAGCGAGGATGACACGGAAGAGAAGCTGCGCGGAAGTGATCACGGTCTTTGGAACGATGACGGCTGGAAGCCAATCACCGGAATAGGGAGCGGTTACGTGGAAACGACTCCGTGGAACACCCGGTCCACGGAGTCGCCAATTTCTGGCGCTCCGTTCTGGCTATTGGGCACTGCCGTTCCTTCTGTCGGGGCCGCTAGAAGACATTGCAACGGAACGTGAGCCCACTTGCTTATCGGGCATTGCCCTCGGAATTCCTGAACTGCCAGAATTGCCAGACTACCTTCAAACTGTTGGCTGTGCTTCCGTGTGAACCAAAACCGTCCTGTCTATAATGTCCCACCGTCTACTGTCTTGTGCACGTCCTTCATCCTGTTGATATAGTCGTCAGCATGTTAACCAGCGTTCGTCTATCTGCCTGCACAGTCCTTGGCCCATTCTTAACACTGAAGGCCAAGCAGGACATTTCAGCAAGAATCCTAGACTGTGTAAAGATGAACTTTGTTCCTACTTCGGGCCACCAATGCAACTAGAACCGAGCACTCGACGTCATGTAAACCCTGAAGGGCATTTTGAAAAAATAGCGATGGCACTTTCTTTGCAATTCTTTCAACTTCGAAAGCTATCATGCCACTGCTAGAGTCACTCACAACGCCACACATCATTCCCATCGCTCACACATTCACGTTGATTTACCCCATGTTAATGCTTGCGCTGTTGCCGCTTGTTAATGGCCTCCTTTATCACCATAAAATAATGTGCTTTACTGAAACACCAAGTTACGGCTTCAAGCCCACAAAACTATATAAACTCAGCAACCTTGGTCGGCGTCACCCCATTGTGCAAATTACACTCACGGCATCACAAGTTGAGATTGCGAAAGTAGCGAGTTGATTGAAGTGCACATTAGATATGGCATGAACGTTATTACGAGGCAGGCCTTTCTATTGGACTGAAGTTGTGGTTGTCTTCATGGTCCGTTTAAATCACCAGACCAGCCGGCCCTACTAAAACGCTTGTCAGGGAAGGAAACCTGGAATTACAG
This sequence comes from Haemaphysalis longicornis, assembly GCF_048455015.1. Taxonomy (NCBI): domain Eukaryota; kingdom Metazoa; phylum Arthropoda; class Arachnida; order Ixodida; family Ixodidae; genus Haemaphysalis; species Haemaphysalis longicornis. The sequence continues at coordinate 46,082,938 of NW_027526225.1, read as the reverse complement.
GAAAGTCAAATTTGGCGCTTAACGTGAAGGAGATGGAGGCTCACAGGTCAATTTGACCACCTTGCGTTCTTCAGTGCGAACTGAAACTCGGCAATAGCAGGCAATACTTGTAGTAGCCAGGGACGTAGCCAGAGGAGAGGCTTGGGGTTCGAACCCCCTCTGAAAGTTTTTCCTTGCAGCCCGTAAGCGAGGCTTGGTGTTCCTTGAGGCAAAACTCGTCCCTTCCGATAACCCAACCCTCCCCCCCCCCCCCCACCCAAAAAAAAAAAAAAAAAATTTCTGGATACGGCCCTGCTTGTATCCATCTGTAGCCAGCTTGCAGCCACCTGCGGCCGCCAGGAACCGAACCCGTGGCCTCGTGGGCACGGTACGCGCAAGCAATTTTGGGCGTAGTCATACGATGTCGGCTTAATCAGCGAGAAGAAGCGACGAGCGACGCTACAATCTACGAGCAGTGCAACCCGCCAAACCAGCAAGCGGAGGCAGCCTTGAAATCGTTGCGCAGACGACCGCCGTAGACGGTAAAAAAGTCATTGCGTAAACTGCTCTGCATACGGCCTCTCGTTATCGGCCGGCGTCGACGGTGCAATTGTTGACGCACGGCCGTTATTCAAGAGCCTAGTACCAAAGCAAACAAAAAATGTTTACGCGTGGGGAACGAACCGACATCCCTTTTTCGCTGCTACAAGTCCCAATCGCCCTTTTGGCTAAGCTGATATTACGAACCAAACGTATGCACAAAGCCCTGCCAACGCGATGCCTTTTTTTTTTTTTCAAACACCTTCTCCGCTTTACGTAAGATGCTTTAGCAGGAAAATATGAAGGGTTTGAGAGGCCTCCCCTAAGCTTTCCTCTAATATTTTCACGAACCGTCATGATCCCTTGGGCGCTTTTCTTTTTACCTTGACGCTGGCGCGATTTCGATCCGCTCTCGCCGGCACGCGTACTTTTTTTGTGCAGAGAGCGTAGACGAGGCGAGCTTACATACAGTGCCTAGTATTAAAAATGCAAACACAGCGTCGCTTTTTTTTTTTTTTTTTTGCCTCAGGCAGCCGCAATTCGCGGACACGCTCCCAGTAGCAGACGAACTCCGAGCGCGCGTCGCTCTCGAGGGGAGAACAAAGAACAAAAAACAAAAAAAAAATTGACGCCCGGAGCGGTTTCCGTCATAACAACTTAATAATGAAATCCATCAAATCAGGTTTCTTTTCGTATTCAACGCTATCCGGTAAAAACACGTGCGAAGCGTATTCCAGCAGCAGAACGTACAGGGCACGAAGAGGCAACGTCGGAGTCCGGCGCGTCCGCGAGCGCCGGGGCGTCGCAAAAAGCCACACACGCACAAACGAAACTAGAACAAGACGGAAAGCGCTCGACGGCGCAGGAGAAGCGGGAATAAAAAAGCATTATTTCATCATGTTTACATTTTGATGAGCCGTCGATACGGGACGAGGCCTAGCGCGAGCGCGATAGCAAGCCCGACGCCGAAGCGGCGGCTGCCGGATGCCCGCGGTCCACCGCACGAAGCACGGGACCGCGTTCGGTCGGGCGATAAACGAGCCGCTTCCTCCGTCGGGGCGTGGACGCCGAGAAGCGAGCTTTCGACACACGCACGACGGAAACTTTCGCGGGGCCGGGCTAGGCTTAGCTCCGCCACGGCGATGCAAGCGCCCCACACAGCGCAGACGACAGCACGGCCCCCCCTCGGCCGGAAAACATAAACACGATGCAAAACCGAAACAAGAGGCACGGCCGCCTGCGTCCGTGACGCAGACGACAATTACCGCGGACGGCATTTCCAGCCAAGTGCGTGCGACGCTGCGGGGGAAAAAAAAAGCGCTCGCCGCAGCTTTTTGGGGCTCCGTAGTTCGCGGAGCAGCGCTGACCGAGACATTTCTGGGTGCGAAATCGAGCGGCGACGCGTCCGCGCCCCTTGAAAAAGCACGCCAGCCGCGGGGTGTAAGCGACGTCTCCCGTGGAGCGCGTCCGAACACACGACTCCGGCGTCCGGCCGCCTACGGACGCAACATTGGCGATGGCAGGCGAAAATGACGCGCGGCAGATTAGTTCTGGGCTTGAAAACGAGAGCAGAGGCCAAAGCGGGCCGTGATCAATAATGGAAACGATTAAATTAGCCGCCGGGGCGGAGGGGTGTCACAGCCGCCGCACAGACTGGTTCGATCAAAGACGCCTTGGCCCCGCGGCACTTTTGTTTACTTTGGCCGTCGCAGCACACGGTCGCAGGTTGGCTACGCCTAAAAGCGTTGCATCGGCGACTGCACTCGCTGCGCAACGCAGTGCACTGGACCGGAGAAGCGGAGAAGGCAGTGGAAACATGCACGGCGGCGCAAAGCCCATTAGGCAAGCGCCTTTGTTCGGTGCGCCGGAGCGCGTACTCACCTACTTGCAAAACGTTATCGACACACCCAGCCTCGTACAGCTTGAGGCCCCGGTAAAAGGGCAGCTTTTGGTAGTCGCCACAACTATTGGAGTCACTTGATAAGGACGAGTACATGCAAATATCCCGTTCGTTGCGCGGAAACGACCAGAAGATGATCCTGCGCTGCACGGGCTCAGGTATCCTGTTGTAGCGTTCCTCGATGCGCTGGAAGGGGATGTGCTGCGCCACCACTTTTGCACACACGTCCAAGAGACTCTCTGGCCGCCGATGTCCGAACACTTTCGGGTCGAAATTAGACAGTCGTTCGCCCTTGGACAGGCAATTTCCACCCACAAAAGAACACGACGGCCTGAGCGCCGTCGCCATGTTTGAAACATCTGATATAAGCCGGGGCCGCACTGCGCATGCGCGAGGGGTTTAATAACAATACAGCACCTGCGTGGTATTTACGCAAAACTTGCCATCCTGTTCGTGGGGCCGGGGGCCGCCGTCGTTGGACGTCGCCGTGGCGTGGGGCCTCTCAGCGGAAAGGGATGAATCATCGGAGCAATTCACATGTTTTTCATTCAAATGTGAGGCGCGGCGTGTGAAGTTTTGGCTGTCATTTTGCCAGCTCGGCTGCGCCGCTCGGAGCGAAATGTCCCTTCCGGGAGCATGGGCTTCAGCTCCGCCCCGCGCCGTGCTGCCGCCCAGGCCTAGCCCCGCACGCGTTGGCTCGCCCAGCTAGCCCGTGCACGAAGTCGACATGAGGCCTAATTCGGATAATCGCCCCGCACGAGAGGGCCCCCCTTTCTCGCTGATTTGGCGGCGGCGTGCATTTTGTGCACGGACCGGCTCGGGGTTTCGATCCAGCGCTGCCCGCCGCTGCTTGGAATCGTTATTCCGTCGTTGGACATTGATCCTGGCCTATCTTTTTTGGCTCGCTCGCGAGATGGGAAGGGGAGCTCCGGGGAATTTATCGCTCCCGCGTTGGCACATACCGCGCCTCGTATATTCCGGCCTGCCGCCCAGACGTCATGCGCTGAGCGATCTTTTATCGCAGCGTTTTTATTTATGCCTTCGTGTACGCTACTCGTGAGATGTGTTTCCGCTCTGCTCGATGCGGGTCCCACGCCTTGATATTTCGCTCACGCGAGCGGAGCAGGTGGCACGCGAAGTTAGCAGACGACGCTGCAACCTCCGCATAGGTGGGCAGATTGAATCTTCAAATTTTGCGAGGTTTATTAAAGCACCGACCCGCGGCAAGATGTTCCGAAACAGCCGTGTTTCGCTGGCTCACATCGCAATAAACCCGGGCGACAGCTTAAAAGAGCAAGATGCGTGATTGATGCAGACGAAATTTTTCCGCGCGTCCGTAGGCTTGTGCGCCGGTGCGTTCGAAAGCTGTAAAAAGGGCACTTCGGCTCCTAATTCGTCTTGATTAGCTGCGCATCAGATGAGAAGGAAAAGCGAAGAACCGCATCAGGGCACGCGCCCCTCACGGAAAGAGAAAACAAACCAAATCGCCCCGAATGTTACACACACATACACACATGGAACACGCGTCAGCTCTCACGGAACGCGCGTGTGGGGGGGTGAGAGGGGGTGAAAGTGACCCCGCCCACTCGGCTCCGACGGCGTGCTCGGCAGACACGCCCACCCTCGGGACAGGTGCTGCCATCTGGCGCTGGCCGCGGTTTTTGCAGAGGAGTTCCCGGCCGTGACGCCATTGTGACGTCACACAAGAAAGAGGGAAGTGCGGAGGAGGGCACGGGGGCACCCCGAAAGCGCTGGGGGCAGCATTCCTTTCGCTTGGTGGTGGAAGTTCCTCTTGGCATGGGACGCTTCGTTCGCTGGAAAGCACCGGGGCGGTTTCAAAAGCGAGCTGCGATGAGCCTACGCGACCTCTGCACTTGTCTTTATTTAGGCTGAATTCTCTAAGACGCGCATTTCGAAACACAAAGCTTCATAAGCGTTCCCAGCTTGGCTGGCGAGAGCCTTGCATCAGAGCGTGACTCGACAGAGCCCGTTCTCTTGCCATCAAATAGCCGCTCTTGCCACCGCTCCCGGCGGCGCCGTCAAATTGTCCTTTTGTAGGCTTTTGCAACAGGCTCGCAGCAACGCCACGAGCTGACGCGGAAACATCGTCCTTTGTTTTAAGGATTTATGCCGGCGCCCTGAACCGCCTGTGGAAAGAGCGCACAGATGAGAAAGAACAAAGTGAGAGCTAACAACCGCTTCTATGGTAACGTCGCTAGTTTGCGGTACCACGTACCAAAAGCACCAAGCGGTACTGAAAACGCCAGCTCCGTGCTCAGTTTACACACCAAATCAACACACCAAATTCGCTGTTTCGAGCTGACGGCTGCGACCGCTTGTGGAAGCCGTCGACTCCGCAAGCCTTGACGAACGCGTCTGTAGCTGAGAGAGAGTGAATAAAAAAATCCATGCATTTGTCAGGAGAGGCTCTCCATTTTCTCTTAATTTAAAACGCGAGTTGGGCGTATTGTATTCTAAAGCACTAATCACCGCCCACAAATTCCTGCGTGCGGGCGGAATAGACGCCCGAAAAATTTAGGCGCGTTTTCTTCGCGTCTTTGTGTGTTTTTTCGATGGTGCACACTTGCAGAATAACATTTATAAATGCGCTCGGGAGCAGCCGAGGTCATACATATTAGGACCGCAGAGTGAACAGAAGGGGCGCTTTTGTAATATTCTTCCGGAGATGCCGACTTGTTTGTTTGTTTAACTATATTCTTCTTTCACTGCTTCAACCATTTTTTGTCATCTGGCTTCAGAAGACTGATGTGAAAACATTTTTTTTTTCTTTCGCTCATGATTTCGCGGAGCGCTAGCCCTGTAAATGCCTTACACGAAGTATTTAGACCAGCTATCGTTGCAAAGAGAACGTGTGCTTATCGGTTGCAACGAACACGAACAACGACTTGTCGTATACCTGGACGCCACAAAGGAACGCGAAAGTATCCAGCGCGCATTGAAAGCGGCAGGTCGCCCGCTGCCACAGAGCTTCACAAAAGCGAGTCGACACTTGTCTTCAGTGGGAACTTCCTTCCCAGTGAGTCCGCCGGGTTCTGAAGGGCCCGGTACGAAGCAGGGCAGGCCGCCGGCGCAGCATGTCAAGGTCGGTCACGGCTACGGGGCTGTTAGCGGGGCGCCCGGCCCGGCCAACGAGGGCCTTTGTTGCGCGCGGCCCGATCTCACTCGCGCCGAAATGGTTTCGGCCCTGGCAGGTTTTGCGAGCAACAATGACGCTTAGGGGACCTCCAACCAGAAAAGAAAAGAAAGATACACGGAACAGCTGAGCCATGTGATAAGCCTCGCTTAAAATCATGATCCATTCCATTCTGTGAAAGCGGGTGACCAGCGGAGCGTTTAGAACACGACACAGGTGAATTTAGGCTAAAGGTATCCGCAAATTTTAATTCTCTTTAGCGTCGGCGGTGTTATCTACAAGGGAGACATGCATACAATCTTTGTCAAAATTTTCTAGGTCACTCCAGAGGCTTATGGGCCGCAAAGAATTTTCAAAGCAACAGCTTGGATGCTTAACTGTGACCAAATTATTTCATGCAGCAGTAAGAAAGAAACGTCTTTTCTGAAGCTTTCTGGCACAAAACTTTCACCCTCGCTGAAGGGTGTGTTTGTACCTTGAAATTTTTGTGGTCTGTGCATTTTGGCATGGCCTAGAAAATTTTGACACAGACTGTACACACACGCATACACTTTTATTTTGACTCTACTGATCTTGAAAGTGGTGTTTTTTGGTAACTATAAACACTGAGTATGCATGTCCGAGTGATGAGATCTACAAGCACTGCGGTCAGGTTTTGGCATTGAAAGTTGTGCCTATTGATAACCAATCCACTCCAGATGCATATCTAAGTAATAGTAATAAAACGTGTAAGCTCGAGGCCCAAATTATGTTTTGAATTCGGTGCGTGACTGGTTGTGACGTGGACATCCGCCTTCGAACGCCTGGCAACGACACGTAGAGCCTCCGCTGTTTTTGTTCTAGGGTATAAAAAAGAAACCTGCCAATATAACGTTCGTTTCGACTATCACGGCTACAGAAGACACAACTCCGGAAAGCAAGCTGTTCCCGCCAAAGCGTTATCTGTCGTCTGCACCGACTTCGAAGTCGCCTGCTACGAAAAGAAGTTAGGCAGCGTCGTCTGCTTCACGCGCTTGACGCTTTGAACCGCGAATTTGCAATGCAAATAAACGGTAAGACGGCCACGGTCACGATGACGCCAGTACCGTTAGTCGACGTCTGACAGAAGACGATTACGTCACGGACGAAATTTCTGGACGTCCCCGTGGCACACTTTTGCGGCCTGCATATCGAACGGCTGTCGTAAAAGATTCGTTTGTTGTCTGTCGTCTGAGTTTGCACTTTGATCGCTTGATCGCTGACGCTTGGACTTTGATTCCAGCGGCTTTGACTTTGACACTTCGACATTTGATTCTCGCAAGCAAGAAAGCTTCGCGTTCCAACCATCACCCTTAAACGGAGGGGATTTTAAATTTTGTCTTTGATTTTGCGTGTTCTGCAGTTCATATTTTCGTGTTCACTTTTCAATTTGTTTATGACTGTTCATATCTTATTTTAAAGATGAACACAGCTTGAACAATAGGCGGTTTAATACACGCGTCGTCAAACAACGGGTGATTCAAGAAGCTCGGCTGAATAGATCCGCGGCCACGAGAGAACGCCTGCGCAAAGTGCCTGTACCGTGTAGTTTTCGCAGGAAAAGCTCCAACGGCGAGCGTGTATCCCGCCCCAGAACTTTTGGCGAGCTCATCCGACAGCAACCATAACGAGTGAAATAAGCGACCCTCGGAGCCTCGCTGGCGGCGGCTTCCTCCTCCAAGCATGAGGTCCCAAGGGGGACCGTTGCGAAATCTCCTTGGCAAGGAAATAAGGAAGACCAGCGCTTTGTGTCCCAAGCCCCTATACGCGCGCAGATGAATGACAGTCCCGATGACGCCTCGGCCAAGCAGCGGACGCCAGAGGAAGAACGGAGCCAAAGACGCAGACGACGTTGTTTGCGGGCGGCGAAAAAACCGCGCGCTGGCAGCTGAAAGACCGCCCAAGAGCGCGTGTACGCCAAGAAACCCACCTGCTGATGTCACTCCGTAGTCAGCACTCGAAGCCCCGCCGGTCGCGCGCCAGCAGATGATCCCGATTAATAAGAAATTGGGCTCCGCGCGTGGCAGCGTGGCCAACGCACAGGAAGATGCTGCGTTAAGTCATTAACGTCCTGGCAGACGATTCTGCCCGCACTTTTCGGCAATACACTACGTGTTACATTTTGTAACACAGAGACATGATGTAACGAACACGTGTGTGTATGTGTTTCTGAATGTGAAGCGCACGGGCAATAAGTGGTCAAGGAGGAGGAGGAAAAGGTTACATGCCACGGCTCCACGGCAAACGCTCATGTACGGTATCACTGCGCCCAAGCGACGGACCCGGATGTCAACGCGCATGCGTGTTTAGAAAGGAGATCGCTATGAATGCGTGATATCGCCTGCCTTTTCTCACGTAATTTGTTTGTCATCGCTGCAGTAGTTTTAAGCATGTTAGGTCCACAAAATCACAGAAACTGGCCGGCTAGTGTGACGTTCCTAACAATCCCAGTAACGCACTACTTACGCAGCGCGGAGTAACATCCGGATGCAGTTTGCAGGCACAGCGGCAACTTCCGTTGCCGTTCTTAAGTTGTACCTGAGTGTAGTTCATGGTCTTCGTGAAAATTAACGACGATGATGATGACGATAACGATGATGATGATGATGATGTCCTCAGAGATTTTGGTACGTACCCACAAGGGGGGATTGGCCAGGGCTGAATCGGTTGTTGAAATACAGTGGGACTTCTAAATAAATTATTTCCGGAAAGAGGCTGTAAAAGGAAACTTAGTTATGAATAAAACCCGAATTACCCATTAATTATCACCCTTCAGCAATTCAAACGACTTGAAGCAGAGAGAAAATTTTGAATGCAATTTTATATATCCCTTTTTGCAAACCCCAACTTTTATGCTCCAATAGATAATATAAGTGGAATCGAAAAAGTCATCCCCAAACACTCGATTGGGTCCTTCAAAAGCAGTTGTGTAGCTGTTGAGAAACGGCGGCAGTGGAGAAAAAGATGTTCGCTTGTTTCAGGTACCTGGCACCGCCCACATAGTTCCGTAGGTGAAAGTCCTGGTCTGAACAGATAGAAATTAAGCCTTGGAATCCTGAAGCGCAGCTCGGTGAAGGTCACCTCGCATTGCCGAGAACCACAAAAATGAACATTCCACCCGAACTTTAAGCGTTGGTACTCTTCAAATGATAAAAGTGAGCCTGAACGAGTAGCGTCTAAATGCCAATATCGTCTTAATCTTGAAGATGCAAATAGAGCCAGATTAGGAATTCCGAATTGAATGGGAGCTGTGACAGCGAGATTAGCTAAATGGTCCGCTAGCTCGTTGCTCCTGATGTCCGTAAGGCCAGGGACCCAAGACAAGCGTGCCTAGGAACAAAAAATAATAGTGTGCATGCGGTACAATGGAGAGTCGGAAGAGGAAGTTAATGCCGATATAACTGCCATCGAATCGGATCATATGATGATTTTTTATACATGCTGCGGTACTTTGCATAGAGCGAGAGCTATTGCTAAAAATTCGGCCATAAAAATGGGTGTGTAATCCGGGATTCGTAGCGAATAACTCCAATCTAGAGATTGTGAAAAAAATATCAATTCCAGCTTTCTCGCCATTTTGAGATGCGTCAGTATAAATCACAGAAGAATCAGGATACTTGGATAAATATCCATTTGAAATAGCGGCTAATAACGAGCGTGGGAGAAGTTTTGCAGCCGAAGGGAAGGGGTTTTGAAAGAAAAACTCAGTTTCTCGCTCAATTGTGGATACCGGAATAACTTCATATAGCTCAAGAGAAATACAATCCAGACATGATTGAACGAATAGCACTTGCCGGGGGGAAATACTTTTAGGGCACGGAGATGTAAAAAATAAACTCGGATCATAAATAAATACAGACTTGGCAGCTCCAGAAAGGGCTTCGTACATGCGGAGGTAAGTTTGAACCGTCAGCAAGAGAAATCGGACCCTGAGTTCAGGAACGCGTGCCTCTAAGTACAGAACTCGGTTCGAGACGAACCGGGGAGGCCAAGGCAAAATCGAAGAATGCGCCTCTCCAACAGGTATAACGGTCGCAGTTTGTAGATAGGGCAACTTGCAAAACAAGACGCACCAAAACTCCATGACAGGCCGGACGTATAGGACTGGTACAACCGCAAAAGTGTGTCCCGGCGCATTCCTGCTCGTTTCCCACATAGTCTTTTCATGCGACCAGATGAAATTGATTACGATAACGACGGTGATGAGGGCACACGTATACCCCCAAGGGGCATCGGCCGGAGTTTTCTCTAGACTATGTGGATGATGATGACGATGATAACAGTAGCAGTTTATTTGCAGAAAACAACCGTCCAGCAGCGCGCAAGGCTAGATGAGCATACAAAATGAGGCAGTGGCGGAACGGACAGTGGGCTAGTTGCTAGGTGTTCATCTTGGCGTTCAAAGAACTCACAGCACGGGGACGGAGAAAAAGAAAAGGCCGTGTCGCCTTTCTTTCTGCAGATGCACTCTTATTAAACGAAGACGTACAGTAGTCCCTCGTTATAAAGAAGCCAGCGGGACGGCGAAACATTTCGTTATAAGCGGTATTTTGATATAAGCGACCACTCCGGAAAACTAAAGTACGTCAGCTTTAATTCAGCCACAACTGCGAGGAATCAAGACACAATGTATTGAGAGAAGCAAAACCTTATTCATGTGCAAAAAAGGCAGTGAGCTCTGGCTGTTTCATGTTCTTGCCGGGGCGCGAGCCACCCCTGCTCCGATTTGACCAAGCAGTGACTGGCGTCCAAACGCCTCGCAGGCTTCAGACTGAATGAGGAGGGGAAGGCAGGGGCCCCTTCTATGAAAAGGCTACTAGAGTTTCGAGCTGGAAAGCGCCGAAAATTCCACGGCTCCAATCTGAGGTTGTGTTTGTTAATTGCGCGCTCAAAAAACAATTAACCGCTCATTGTGAGTACGCAGCCTAATCATGAAAACTGACCGCCTTTGCACTAGGAGCTTTGAATGAATTACTGGACAATTTTTTCCCGAGCTGTGCAGCCATGAAGTTCGTAAAACAAGAGTTTTTGGGTGCCCCGCTCTTGACGACGCTTTTAATTCTACGCTTTGAATGTCAGTGTTGGTTCACCGTCGCGTCCACGCCATTGACCAATGTCTATAGGAACAAAATTCAATCACCCTACCACGCATTTGGACTCTTTTTCCTAAGTCAGATGGCGTAAATCGAGCATGATTGGCTCGAGGAAGTCACCGAGGAAACATCAGCTTGTTAACCCGCCATATTGACCACCTGACTTGCCGCTTTGTCGCCGCTGATCGGCGACGCCTGCGCTCGCCACTTCGCTCTCAGCGGGTCTTGCTCTCCGTGCGCCTCGAGTAATGCGGCCTAAAATGCATCCGTTTGGGTTGGGACCATAAGAAATTTCGAATAAAGGGATATTTCGAGTGGCGGCGATTTCGTTATAACGAGGGACTACTGCACATGTAAGGTTTGGATGGAGTGTTCGTATTTGTGGTTCGCGGCAATGCGACGTAACCGCCACCGAGCAGCGTTGCAGAATCCCGAGGCTGAATCCATATCTGTTCAGAGCAGGGCTTTCCCCTACATAAATGTGCACGGTGCCAGGTCCTGGAATAAAATCAATCCCACATTTTTTCGCTCAACTTCAGCCGCTACTCGGCAGCAAGACGGGCGATTTTGAAGGAGCTGATTGAGCGCATGGGATTGACCCTTCCTGTCCCACTTATCCAATCTACTGGGTAAGCAAATTTGGGGCCCGCAATAAGCAGTACATACAATTGTGTTAAGCTTGCCTTTCCGCTACAGGTCGCTTGAATTGCTAAAGAATACATAATTATTGGGTAATCCGGGATATGTAGTGACCTTACATTTAACGGCCTTCTCTTTTTCTGGAAATAAAATAATCTTTTAGAGTCCTATCGAAGTATACAATCAGGGATTTTTACTCCTTGCCAATCCCTCTTAAGGGTACGTTCTAAAATCATTGAGGGCATCATCATCATCTTATCATCATCACCCAGAGCAGGCTCGGTCATGGCCGACATGTAAATTCTGTAAATACATCATTCGCCCATCTCATGGTTCATGTCATTTGTCCTGCCGCTACGTTAGAATATATATATATATATATATATATATATATATATATATATATATATATATATATATATATATATATATATATATATATATATATATATATATATATATATATGGTTGGCATGGGCGTCGGCAGGCTTTTGTCTTGAGGGGTGCAACCCTCGCATCGCGGGGAAAGGGAGAGGGCAGTGGGAGGAGGGCAAGTGTTGGTGTGGCTTGGTGGTTTGGGGGGGAAGGGGAGGGGGGGGGGGGGGGGGGGGGGGCAAGTGCCCTATTTGCACCCGCCTACCGACGCCCATGATGTTTGGTGCGTATATAGATTATCCCCACGAAACTAATTATCGGCAATCCTTATCGGTAGAGTCAGCCAGGCTGACCGAGCTCCGACCCCTCTGGTGATAAGGGCCTGGGCTGCCACCGAAGGCCTGGGCTTTCATGACCCCTTACAGGACAGGTGTTCCTAGCAGCAGGCTCCATTGGCCCTTTTCGTTAAGCGTTTATGGGAAAGGGTTTTACACACACCTTGTAAAGGACTAAGGTATAGTACTACGACCACCTGCGTGAATCTCGACAGTCCCAGTCATTGTCTCGTCCTTTCTCGGAATGTACGCCCCGCTCGCCGTGGGACTCGCTTGCAGAGCCAGGTGGGGGAGCTGTCAGTTCATCTTATTCTCACGCCGTCCGCCCTAGAAATCCAGCGGCGGACATTTTCCTTGCGAAGCGCTTTCTATATATGTTAAACGTGGGGTGGCTTATCCGCAATGGTTATAGCCGCTGTAACAGTGGCTATAACCGCCACACTACAACAGTTTTGTGTCATCTCCACTAACGTGAAACCTGAAGAGGGGCGAAGCATGCGGTGTATAAGTCTATTCTTCGCGCCCTGGCGTTTTTGCCAAGGGACATGAAATCGTTGGGGTGTAGAGCTATTTAGATTTATACTGCAGAAGGATCAACATTTGGGCGAGTTGGTACTGGTTATGCATCTTGACGAAACAGCGTAAAAAACGGGGACACTAGGAGAGAAAGACGACAGGACGACGTCGTCCTGTTGTCTTTCTCTCCTAGTGTCCCCGTTTTTTACGCTGTTTCGTCAAGATGATACATAACTATTTAGATTTGCTGTAAAGCTCTCTTGTCTTTGAAGCACGAAGCTCTCTATCGCGAGACGTAAACGAGTGTCCCGGTGTTTTTTATTACGCGTTACGTTCTAGCGCGAGGCGTAAACAAGTTTCCCGGGGTTTTAGTACCATGACTACATGAGACGACGATTACGACGACGACGACAGGAGACGCCAACAGCCCCAGCCCCTAAGGGGCGTCGACCCTAAAAAGGAAATCAAGTATTGTCAACGATCTTCGGGCTCAGTGTACTGACAAAATAGACGTGCGCCGCGCTCGCATCACCGTGATATCGTCAAATATCGTCGAATATGGTCGGGTGTGCCGTATACGTAAAAGCCGCATTTGAGAACAAGCGCGTTTTCGAGAAACCACATTCTCGTTGATATTTCTCGATCTGTGGATCGTGTATGTGAGCCGAGCCTGGTAATGAAAATGTGCACCTGCTATGAACATATGTAAACACATTTCCGGAGGCTATGAACACAGAGGAAAAATTGTCCAAGTGAAGCGCGAAAAAAGTAACCAGCTAAAGCAACGTTTTGCGTATACATCGCACCCAGATCCTATACCTACACCGCGTGCAATAAATTTGTTCCCTCAACCGCCGTATAGCGCTAGAGTTCCTTACATATAAGAAATACCATGCTGTTCGTATGTTATGCGTATATCATAGGGCTGCCAGGTTGGAGGATCGAGTCTCGTAGGAGGGGGGAGGCGAGGTATCTGAACGCCGCTGCGTACAAGGGAAGTGCACACTGGACAACGATTGATGAATTTAAATTAACGCCAACTGCAACCATCTCCCAATGCGCTCAATAAATCGTAACTTTAAAGTACTAGACCGTGGTCCTGAAGCGCGCCCTAGAACCCATTATGTGCGTAACTTACGCGAGTTAATGCCAAATTTATGCAGTTTTTTTTAGGTTTTCGCTTCTTGTAATAACAGAGCTCTATTAAAAGCTAGTCATATTGTTCCTGTTAAATGATTAAAGGTTGAAATTTCTTATTCAACCCGACCCAGTTTTTACACAGAGCAGCCCGGATGAAACTTGTATTTGTTAAGGTCAGTTGATGCTGGTGATACGGTGGGCCCAAGTTAGACTGCAATGATTGTTCTTTGTTCGTTAGGATACAAGTAACGTAATAGAGAGCAACACAAGACACGCTTGGCACGAGAAAGCACAGATGCAACCACGTTCGCCGAACAACATTTGGCGAAAGAACTTTGGCTGAAGGCATGCAGACAATTTGTTCTCCTTCATAGCATCACTATCTTCTAAGGTTTTGTAAGCAGAAGTTCGTAACGAACAAACAAAAAAGAAACGGACAAGATACCGTTAGGGTGAGGGCGCCTATATGGTTTAAACGTACGTGAAAACTCAAATCCACACTTTTATCGTTCAGCTAAGCGTCGTTATTTTAGAAATCAACATGTCAAATTCAAATTTGCATTTCTTCATTCGATAATAAAGCTCCTAAACTAGGATAGCTGGAGTGTGAAGTACACGGAGCCAATTTGGGCAAAGCTTCGTTCTCACACTTCAGGAAAAGCTTTTATTCCTAACACCCCCCTGTCCTGTTGCTTCGCAAGTCCGCTTCTTAATTCATCGCTGTAGCAGGTGCCTAGTCCTCCGCGTGTCGTCTGCTGTGCGTCGTCTACCCCGAGGCGTCGTCTGCTCCGGGTTCACTGTGTTCCCAGCTGACGCACCGTCGGCACAACCGGAAGCTCCCACGGAAGCCACAGCTGTTCCGCCGCACCTGCCGCGACCCTGCGGGGGTCAGGGGTCAAGAGCGGCGGACAGGTTGGCCTGGCGACGTAATGAGCCCCCGTCCGTGCTGCATTGTACTTGCGTCGCCAGGTGTCGGGTGGGTGGGGAACCCCTTCGGAGCTCGAACGGAGTTCACGCGGAAAGGTCGACGACACTTCAAAATGAATGGCCTGTAGCAGACATCGCGGAGAGCGATAGAGGGCCGTTCCTATTACAAGTGCAGCACTCGGTGACCTATAACTTAATTCTTGTAGCGCAAAAAAAAAAAAAAAATGACAAGCACAGAAAGACGTAACGGGCTCAAACGCTTGTCTTTCTGTGGGTGTCCGTTTTTTGCGCGATACCAAGTATATCCAAAGCTTAAACTCGGCGATGTAGCTGTTTCTTTAGCCAAATGCCTTACATACCCACATTAGTAAACATTTTATGTACAATCTGTTTAATATCTGTTTAATATTCGTATAAACACTTTCTTTCGTATTCGTATAAACACGTCACTTTCTTTCGCTTTTCTTTAGGCTTAATAAAACCATATGCAAACGGTAAAAGACACCCAACACCGCTCGTGATTCGTAAGTGTTGGACGGTGTTCCCAGGCCGAACATGATCGCCAGCTTGCGAGAAGCTTCACTGTTCTATCCCCTACCCTGAAGCAGACGAACCCGCCGTCCTGCTTTCAAGTCGGTGTTCAAAGGCCGTCTGTTCCGGGCATTGACGCCGGCGACTTAAAAAAGCAAGCGGCGAAAAGCCCGCTAACTCGTTGCCCGCTTCCGATTGCGAGCCGCATCGTTTGCTCTAATGCATCCCCATGCATGCAGTCGCGGAAAACGGGCCGTCCGAAGCAAACACCCGATTAACGAAAGGCTTTTCCTGAAAAGGATCACGGATAAGCGTGCGAAATGGACGTGGGGGAGGAGGAGAGAATCCTTCGAAACGATTCCCGCCTGTCAGCCTGGAATCGCTTCTGCTCGTCAAATGTTGGCGGAAAACGAACCCAAAAAAAAGGTTTCTTGTGAGCGCGATACGAAAACCTGCCCCAAAACCGACTTTGAAAAGTGCGTGCTTTGCACAACACAGACGAGACGAACCATCTGACTACAGCCGCCGGGGCCGTCAGCTAACAACAGCGCATGTGTAAAGCGTCTGAGGGGCCGAACAGCCGCATAAAAGAAAAGACAGGAGCTGCCCCCTCCACCTCGCCGTCGCGTCTCTTTTCATCGAACACCACAATGCGAACGGGAGGTGGGCCGCACAATGCCGTCAGAGAAAGAGATAGCGCGAAGGGGGAGGGGGCGCAAGTGGAAGAAAAATGGCGCCACAGCCAGTGGCGGCGGCAGCAGGCAGGTATCGCCGGGGCTGGACAGAGGGACTGCCGCCGAGACGCAGCAACAATCGCACGGAGCCACAAAGCTGCTCATTTTTACGGGCCGCCGCCATCTCTCGCCCTCTTCAAAGCGGATCACGCCGAGGGGGGAGATGCCTGTGTCTGCTTTTTTTACACACGACCAAGAGCATCGCGTCGGCGACTCCGACATGCCGGGCTCCAGCGGGAGAGCCGTGCAGAAAGCGGTGCTTATTATCGTCCACCGAAGCAGGGAAGGAGGGGGGACGTACAAAGGACGTCCGCGAGAGAATCTGCCATTTGTTCTTCGGAGGGCCTTGTTCGGTTCGCCCGAGACCTATTCACACGTTTTGGCAGTAAAGTGGCCGCCGCGACGGCGTTGTAATGGGACAAGGGGTTAAAGCGAACGCCGCCGCCGCCGATAAGAGAAATGACTAGTACATAGATTTGTAAGCGTCCTCTCCTTTCCCTCCATCCCGGCTACAACTAGAGAGAGCGAGGGAAAGAGAGCAAGTGAGATTCCCCTAACGAATACCATGAAGATACTTGGACAGCTGCACGATTACAGTGCAGAGACAAGGTCGCCATGATAAGGTTTATATCGGGGGCGCAAACTAGGGGACATTTTTGGAAGTTTTTCTCGGGCTACCAGAGCACGAAGTCAGGGTCGTTCCAAACTACCAATGCTGCTGGCCTGGATTATACATGTACACATTATTCAGCACAGAGAAACCTACGGCATAGCCGAGACGTTCTTGTAGTAATAATACACTTTCGATGGTCCCGGTCGCGGGAAAAATGGTCCCGGAAAAAAATGGTCCTGGAAAAAATGGTTCCCGATGAAATGGTTCCGGAAATCCAAGGTAGGAAAAAATGGTCCCGGAAAAATTGGTCCCGAAGCCAAGGCGGGAAAAAGTAGTCTTGTTCGAGTAAAGCCGGTTAAGCGAACCAAGAACGTTTGTTTCAACAAAATTCAGCTTGTGTTGCTTTCATGGCCTCTCCCACATTTATTTTCTAATTTGCCGTTACGCTAGTTTAATCGACAGATGTTTTCCATCGATGACATCTCAACCTCGTGCATAAATCTCAGCGCATCACTGTTTTAAACCCGCACGTTTTGAGGAAGCAGGGTAAGCCGCTGCCACACAACCTCGACAGGCGAAGGCACCGAGAGGAAACACAGGATGCTCCTGGTGATGTGTGATGTGTAGTGATGCTGCTGAGCACGAGGACGCGGGTTCGGTTCCCGGCCGCGGCGGCCGCTTTTCTGGTGGAGGCGAAGAGCAAAAACGCCCGTGTGTTCGAGATTTCGGCGTACGTTAATGATCCCCAGGTGGTCAAAATTAATCTGGAGCCCTCCACTAGGGCGCCCCTCATCGCCTGAGTAGCGCCGGTGCGCTAAACCCCGCAGTCAATTAATCAATGTGATGTGTAGTGAAAGGAACAAGCGTCAGGGGGGGCTGCCCAGGTGGCTAATCAAGTGTGGGCTGGGGCGGCCGTAACGTTCGTACGAAAGTTCAAGGCATATCAACAGAAAATTTCGCCTTCACTTTCTCAGAGAGTTGTAAGCACCCCCTGCAATTTTTACGTTTTTTTTTCCTTAACTTTTTTCTTACACTCTTTGTTACTGTTTGTTGCTCCTGAATGCTTTTTTTCCTTTGGTAAAGATGGTATATTTTGAATGTATTTACATTTCGGTGGCTGGACATTTCGGTGCACGGACATTTCGGTGCGCGGGATGTCCCAGACATTATTTTAACGCTTTAGCTTTAATACTTTAATTTCGTCGGATGATATGACATTACGTTCGAGAGTTGGGATTGGGCCGCACTGCGCGGAAACTAATGCTAATCAGCGCGTAAAACCCTATTTCGATAGACGATGTGAAAAATTAACGTTGTTAATTTACTTCCGTTCCACCTTCTTTTTATTTTAACATTCACGTGAAGAACCCTAATACTTTAATTCAACTGTTGCCGAAGCGCTTTGAGTTCACTTCACCAAACGCTGCGAGACGTTGCTGCTTCTCATTATGACGTTTCACTTGCCATCTTGAGATACAGATTAGTCGTCAAAATGACGGGCTGACGTCTTTTCATTATGCAGTCCAGCGTCATTTCGACGTGTCCTTGTCAATACTAATGACCCGTCAATATGACGGCCGGACTGTTTCACAGCAAACCGTCATTTAGACGTCAAATTTAATTACAATATAGTCGTCGGCTGAACTGCCTAATATGCACATGCAGTGAGCAGTAACTGATAAAAGATGCTACAACAGTTAGCTTCTGTGCTCCCATATTTATTGCCGCAGAATGCTACATAGCACTCATGAAAGCCGGAATACACAGCAGACTTGTGGCTTTCCTGTTGATTTCTTGAAAACCCATAGACCACAGTACCTTAAAATATAACAATTTGTACGTGATTAGGGGGAAGCTTGATAATATTAGTATTTCGACAAAATTGCAATGGTGGAGAATGGAAGCAAATATGACATGTCAATCCTATCGAAACAGCATATTTTCTATTATCCTTAGGAAGATATCGACTTTTTAAGAATACTGTCAAAAGTAAAATGGAAAAAAGTTTGGTATACGTATAGTATGCGCATATAACTATGGCGTAAAAAGATAAAAAATAAAAACCACATTTCCCTAAGCGACATCGCGCTGTGTAACCACAGAACAAATTAAAGAAGTTGCCAGAAGGTCACAGTCATTTTCTTTAGCACGTGGCCACAGCGATGAAATAGCTAATACAATTTTAACCGTTATCAAGATGAAGATATTCCCCCTCTGCAAACTCCATAGTGAGAGGGGGGGATGCCCGGGTGGTAACAAACGCTGAACATGAAGAATACGCGATGACGGGTGACACTGCCTGCTTCATAGTATAGTTGTGGTGATTCTGTCTTCTCTGCCGACTGCTGTGAAGACCCGCTGGAGGGAGCCTGCATGGCGACAAAATTACTGCACTCGCACCGTCGCAGTCGAAGGAGCGATGCAACGATCGCGAGTAACAATTACGCGTATACTTTGCAGAAGAACGGGGACACACGAGAAAAAAGGCGCGCGAAGTATACACGTATTTAGAAGCTGCTGGTACGTCAAGTTCAAGCAGTCGTTAAAGCAAATGCCGCGGATATGTGAGGCATTTTGCCTCCTCCCGCCATTAACGTGCGCAGTGGCGTTGAGAGCGTGGTGATTGACCTCCAAGGCGCAGACACCAAACATCGGATAGCAGGCCAGCCATAAACTTAACAACACAAAAAATTAAAGCCCATTTCTCAAGAGAAAGAAAGCGAAGCTTTCTCCTGTGCAACCTGAATAAAAGTCAAGATCCAAAATCCGAATTGCTCAGACCACGTCGCAATGGCACA